>NC_090125.1:1696927-1744311 GCF_023973825.1 Plasmodium brasilianum
AATGTACAGTATTATAAAAAAGAGTAAAAACTGCGACCACCGTTAACTATAAATACATTTATACATATATAAATTAATTCAATGAATTTTCCCATTTTTCGCTAATATATGATTATGAGAAGCGATTGATGTGTAAATAAGTATATTTTTATGTATATACAAATGTGCATACACATGTATATACATAAATGTCTGCACATATATATATATATATATATATATATATATATAAATGTGTTTGTAATAGATCGATTTAAAGGATAATTTTCATTTTTTGAAATTTTAAAAGATACCATTTTTTTTTATCCTTCCGTTAATGATAGGTGTGAGTTAATTTTTCTTTAATTAAAATCCAAACAAATTCGAAGAAAAAGAATTTAATTGGTAGTTTAGTGGTAGCATATTAGCTACATACCAACATCATATTGATAACCCTTTGAGAACAATTCGACAATATATTAAGGACTGCATAAAATACGTTTAAGGGGTAAATATTAAAAGATGGCACAAAATAAAGGATCGAATGTTTTAATTCAACAATTACTTAAAGCAGAGGAGGAAGCAGATTTAGTAATTAAAAAAGCCAAAGATGGTAAAACCTTCTCGGAAAAAAATATATATACGTATGTATATATATTTGTATATATGTGTATATGTATGTATATGTATATGTATGTATATGTATGTATGTACAATGTGCCAAAAATGTTAGTGAAAATTTAGACATACCTATTTTAACATAAGAATTTTTGTTTAATTGCACAATTACGAATGTTATTTTAGCTACTTTACCCTTTTTTTAAAAAAATAGAACAATGGAAAAGTCATATAGTTGTATCATTTATTCATTGCGTTAATATTTTGTCATATTTCGTCTATTTCGTCTATTTCGTCTATTTCGTCATTTTTCCTTATGCCTCTTTATAACCCTTTTCCTTTTTTTTTTTTTTTTTTTGTAAGTACGTGCAAAAATGCTGAAGGAAGCTGAGACGACGGCAGCGGAGGAATTAAAAATTTTTCGAGCCAAAGAAAAAGAGCGTTTAAATAAGGGTCATAAAGAGGTAGGGTAACAAAAAAGAAAATAAATAAATATACGTATATGTACCTATGTACGTATATGTATATAAGTACGTATATGTACATAAGTACGTATATATACATAAGTACGTATATATACATAAGTACGTATATGTACATAAGTACGCCCGTGTAATTAATTACATATGCGTTTGTTTCAACCGCTTGACTGATAGAAATCCACAGCTGAAGATGAAGCCGTAACACAAATCGAACAAAACACAAAAGATGAAATTAAAAAGTATAAGGAGTTATTTAAGAAAAATAAAGATCAAGTTGCCCAGTTTGTGTATGATAAGGTTTTTACAGTAGATTTAACAATTCCCGACTGTACGCAAAAGTCCCTTTAACATTTTTACGTGAACATATATGCATTTGTTCTACTATCATACAATTTTTTTTATTTTGCACACGTTTAATAAATAAGGAAATTGAACCCACATGTGTATACATATGTGCAGCATCTATGTACGTGTATATATATGCACGTATCAGTGCCATGTTTGAAGGTGTATATCAAAAGGAGAGTGCTAAACAGGAGCTATAAAATACATTGCATTATGTTAGATTTTTGTGTATATTGATGTACGCGTGTATATGTGCGTGCATTTGCTCAGATGTATTTATTCATTTATATACTTGTGCAGTATTTTTTATTTTTTTTATTTTTGTCCGTCATTTTAAATTTCATTTAAAAAGGAAAGAGCTGTAGTGGTTATAAATAATAAGCTCAGCGTGCAAGTACATATTATATATATACATAAGTACACACACAGGTCTATATAAATTTTGTTAAAAATTTAAAATTTTTTAATCTTTTTTTTGTTATATTTTTTTATGCAAATGTTAATTTTTTCCCAATTTTTTTTTTTTTTTTGTTACCCATATACTTGACAATGCAGGAAAAAAAAAAAAAAAAAAATACTATTTAAAAGAAAAAACGATTACATTATATTATGGCAGTGCTTGAAAGCAGCTTACGGTGTGCAGTACACGAGAAGCGCACAAATATAAATGAACGGATAAAATATACATATATGCTTATAAATATATGCTTATAAATATATGCTTATATATATATGCTTATATATATATATGGACATATGGACATATGGACATATGCTCATCACAAAATCGCATAGAGGTACGCATACTGCTTGTAACAGGGTTATATTTTATGTACAACAATTTCGAATAATACTTTTTTTTTTTTTTTTCATCAGCTTAATAGTAATATTAATGGGATTTTTGTTGCCATCTCTGTCATTAGAAGAAAAGGAATATCTGAATGTTTAGCAAATATATTTTATAAATCTACCAACAACGTTTTTGTATTTACTTATAATAAATTTGTTTTTTTATGTTTTATTATTTTTCTTTTTTTTTCTATATTACTTATGCTGCTGCATTAAATAGATAGAGCTTTATCACATCATCCGCATTTTGATGCTCTTATTTTTATTACCTTGTCCCCCTCTTGGTCAAACTTATAATTATATATATATATATATATATATACATGTGGTGATAAAAGAGGTTGGCACTCCCTTTTACATGTTAAATGTTTTATAATATTAAAAGAATACTGATAATTACAAATTGCTAATGTATATGTATGCACATATACACGTATACATATATATATATATATATATATATGATTTCATTTTTAAAAAATTTTTTATTTTTTTGTTACATTCTTGGGTAAATAAAAATATATTTCACTAATAGTTGTTACACGCATTTTTTTTTTCTTTTTTTTTTTTTTTTTTTTTTTTTTTTTTTTTTCTAAATATGTGAATACGTCAAATTGGTCCAAAATAAAAGGCCAAAAAATGGTCCAAAGAAAGCATATTGTTAAGGTATATTATATACATATGGAGAGCTTGCTATCAACTTCACTTTAACGAAATGGAAAAATGAAAAACAATTCTAACGTACTTGCATTTATTTACGCGTATGTATAAATGCGCACCTATCATTTTTTTTCAGGTTATTTGATTAAGTTTTATTTATTTATTTTTATTTTGAACCATTTGGCCAATACATCTCGGGATTGGGCACTCACATTCACTAATTTTTAAGCCGTGAAATCGCCGAAACGGAGAGAAAGAATGGTACATATATAGAAGTATATATTATATATTTACATACATATGTAACATACATAGGCTTACGAGTACTTCGTATATATGTACACCAGTATTATTTGTATACGCTCAAACGCACCTAACAAAAAGAATTGAAGTTCATAAGGACTGCTTAAAAAAAAAAAAAAAAAAAAAAAAATTGTAAAGCAAAAAAATATAGTATATAGTAACAAGTTGAAATAAGAAAAAATAACAATTCTTAAATTTTTTAAAAAAAGAAAAAAAAAAAATTGTAATTTATATTATTTCTTCCATTCCTTTGATTAAATGATTTTTTTTTTAAAATGAAAACCATAGTATCATCTCAAAAGGTCATAATTCCTGAAGGAGGTAAAATAAATACAAACAAATAGAGAACATAATAATAATAAAAGTTAAAAAGAGGTTATATGTGTTTATATGTATATATGTGTATGTATATAAAATGAACTGAATGAATGACGATGTGAACGGTTTAAGAGGCGAAGCCTGTTTTGATAAACGAATTAGTGGTATCGTACACTTACATATATAATGTATATATATATTATGTACATACCATTACGGCAAAGTACGGATGTAAGGGTATTCCCGTAACATTTTTGAAAGAAATTCCAATTATGAAAACGCAAATATAAAAGAAAAAAGAAAAAAAAAAAAAAAAAAAAAAAAAAAATTAAAAATTTGTTAACCATGTTATATAATAATTTGTTAAAAAAAATTTGAATAAATGTAGCATAGTCACGTTCAAAAAGAAAAGGCAGTAAAGATAATTGTCGCTCTCATGAGCGCTAAGATATTCTTCGCACATAATTATAATACATATATATATGTATATCAGTTGGTATGTGTTACATACATTAATATATATATATATATATATATATATGTGCAAATTTAAGCACAAAAGGGGATATTGGACCAATATGATGATGTGTGTCGATGAATATTCGCATAATGTACACACATTGTATGAAATTGAAAATTCGCATATACATACACATGCCCATACACTTACCTTTTTTTTTTTTTTTTTTTTTTTTTATGTTCCCTTTTTTTCGTATTTCCCCAGTTAACGTTGCAATAAATTCGAGGAAGATAACAGTAACAGGAAAGTATGGCACTCTAAAGAGAAGTTTTAGACATTTACCCATAGATGTTCGATTGAATAAGTTAAAGAAGTATATAAAAGTGGTTATGTGGTTTGGTGTACCAGATAGTTTAGCATGTATTAGAACAGTATGTACCCATTTAAAGAATATGTTTACTGGAGTTACTAAAAAGTTTTTATATAAAATGAGACTCGTTCATGCTCACTTTCCAATCAATTCAAATATTGTTGACAATAACAAATTAATTGAAATAAGAAATTATTTAGGAGAGAAGAGAGTTAGATTTGTTAAAGCCTTGCCAGGAGTACTTATAGAAAAATCTCCAAATGTAAAAGATGAAATATATGTAAGTGGTGCCGATATTGAAAATGTATCTTTAACCGCAGCCTTAATACATCAATCGGTTTTATGCAGAAATAAAGATATTCGTAAATTTCTTGATGGTATTTATGTGTCCGAGGTCACTACAGTTGAGAAGGATGAATAGTTTTTCTTGTACCCATAATACGCGTGTATATATATGTACACATATTGTATATATATGTACGTATGTATGTTTGCATATATCCCTTCCTGTACTGCCCACGTATGTATATGTAAGAACACGTGTGGATGTTTTTAAATTACCCCACAACTAGTAAACAACATAAAGAACTTAATATTTTTTATTATTAAAACAACACAACGAAATTAGAAAGAAAAAAAAAAAAAAAAAAAAAAAAAAAAAAAAAAAAAAAAAAAAAAAAAAAAAAAAAAAAAAAAAAAAAAAAAGGTAAGAGAAAAAAGGATATGCGAAAAAAAGATAACAGAAAAAAGGAAAAAATATTTCCAATTTTTAAAATGCTTTAAAATGAAAAAACTTTGAAATGCTTTATGCTTTTACACAAAATATTATTTATTCAAAATAATATTTTCGAAATGTCCGAACGAAATATATATGTGAGAAAGTAAAACAACAAAACGTTGTTAAATCCTACCATTTGCAAATGTGGGCGTTGATATGCGTCGATTAAATGATATGCTTTTCCTCTGAAGGTGCAATAAAAATGTAATGTTTCTCCTTTATAATTAAATATATTTTTTCTATCCTTTCAATAATGTTAAGTTGTTGCTTATATTATTTTTTCCTTTTTTTTTTTTTTTTTTCATTTTTTCTTATATTTTACGTAATTCCACCAATTAGCTGTTTTGTATTATACTCATTCAAAACAATGTTCAGATCACATGCTCATATGTTATATATGTGTGCATACGTAATGTTCTTTTTTTTTGATGGGATAAATGCAAAAAAAAGAGGAATTAAAGTAAATTATAAAATTCTCATTCATATAAGTCAACATAAATGACCATACATACATATATACGTGTATAGGTATTTACGTATGTATATATGTGCTTATTTGCTTATATAAATATATGTATTCATTTATTTATTACGAAAGTTTTGCTTCTAACCAGCGTCATTGCACTGTCCTTTCAAGAAAATTTATACATAGGAAGAAATATTTTTTCCTCAAGCAAATTATTTTCATTGTGCCACTCGTCTTAAATTATAAGAGCACCACGTTTCAGTATATGTTTAATTTGCAGCAATTTGAAAAAAAAAAAAAAAAAAAAAAAAAATTAACGAACAAAATAAAAATATAAACAAAACATAGTACAATCCTGCATAGCAAAATATAATACAGAAAAACGAAGTAGAACAAAATACAACTGTCACCTATTATTTTTACTAAATGAAATGAATAGTTTAATAAAATCCTTGCTTATTCATGCATTTCTTCGTTTTACCTTCCATTTATGCACAATTTTAATTTATGTACAAGCAATTTTTTTTTTTTTTTTTTTTTTTTTTTACCTGTTATGTGTAAACAACATAATACGTTATATCTCGAACAGAATAATGCGTTACCTCTTTATTTACACAACTGTTATTGCGCCCATATTATGCCTATATATGAAAAAGAGGAATTTATATTTTTTGTTCCCATCAACGAACATTTTCAACGAAAAAAATAATTTTAAAAATTATAAGATAGCTAATAAAAATTTAAGTAAAGAAAAAATATGTGCAGGCAAGGAAACAATAAATGATGATGACATAAGCGCAGAAAATATTTCGAATTTAACATCTTATTCTAATTATGACACAATAGATATAGAAGATATAAAGAACATTATTCCACATAGATATCCATTTCTTTTAGTTGATAAAGTAATACATATTCAAGTAAACAAAAAAATAATTGGTGTAAAACAAGTTTCGGTAAATGAAAATTTTTTCAATGGTCATTTTCCTCAAAAATCAATTATGCCAGGCGTTTTACAGATAGAAGCATTAGCCCAATTAGGCGGGATATTATGCCTCAAAAATGAAGAGAGCCAAAAAAAGAATAATTTATTTTTGTTCGCAGGGGTCGATGGGGTCAGGTGGAAGAAACCGGTCCTTCCAGGTCGGGCTAATTCACACCCTCACGTGCATTAACATACATACATATATATATGATATATATACATACAATTTATTCATACATTATACATATACAATATATACATACAATTTATTCATACATTATACATATACAATATATACATACAATATATATACCCATATAACATATACATACAATATATACTTAGTATAGAAGAAAAAAAAATAATATAAATTTATCTATACTTTATGAACACATGCCCACATATACAAGAGTGTGCAAATCTGCAAAGTTTTACTGTCAATCTCTGAAAGCTAAACATTTTATATATAGCTACTTACGGGGGGAAAAAATAAAAATAAGCGTTTCTTTTATGGCCATTTGTCAATACATATTTGTAGAAGACCTGTCAGTTTTTATATAATTATTAAATTTAAATGATTCTTTGGTTAAGATCCTCCATAACAAAAATGCAATTATCCTACGTATCCGTTTATTTATTAGTATCATCATTACTATTACTACAGCTGTTATTTTAGTTTTAATTTTTTATTTTATCTTCATTTTTGTCTTTATCGTAATCTTTATTTTTATCTTTATTGTAATCTTTATTTTTATCTTTATTGTAATCTTTATTTTTATCTTTATTGTAATCTTTATTTTTATCTTTATTGTAATTTTTATTTTTATCTATATTGTAATTTTTATTTTTATCTTTATTGTAATTTTTATTTTTATCTTTATTGTTATTTTTTTCTATTTTTTCCTTTTTTTTATTTTTTTCTTCCCTATTCAGGCGATACATTAATTATGGAAGTAGAACAAATTTCATTCAAACCGTCACTTGGTGTTGCTAAGTTGCGGGGTGTAGGTTATGTAGGGGGTAATGTTGTTATAAAAATTGAAGAAATGATTTTTGCTTTATCGAAATAAATTACTTTAAAAAAAAAAAAAACAACAAATTTTTAATATAATTCATTTAAAAATCTTTTATAAATCAAAAAAAAAAAAAAAAAAAAAAAGCAATGGAAATATAGTAATGGTACCTTAGACTGCAATAGCAAAAGCATTAACAAGAAATAACGGTTTCACACCATTTTTGACATAACGGACAAATCTGTAGAAAGAAAGAAAACAGCAATATGAGTGAACTAGTTTTGATGTTAAATGTTTTTATTTGTTTAGTATGTTTGTCTTTTCATTATTTTATTTTATCAATACCTCCATACACCCTACAAAGAGCAGTAGCAGCTTTTACCTATAAAAATAAGATAAAAATAAGAGAAAAGAAACGAAAAAACTTTTCTGTTTTTCTATCTTTTAATATTATTGTTCCTAATATCGACAAATTTATTTATATTTTATTACTCATTTTTTCACAGGATAATACACAGCATATGCTATTTTATTTTATTGTATCTTGTCTTATTTTATTGTATCTTGTCTTATTTTATTGTATTTTTTTTTTTATTATATTTTTTTTTATTATATTTTTTTTTTATTATATTTTTTTTTATCATATTTTGTTTTATTTTATTTTTTTTTATTATATTTTGTTTCATTTTATTTTGTTTCATTTTATTTTGTTTCATTTTATTTTGTTTTATTTTATTTTGTTTTATTTCATTTTGTTCATTATTGTTCCAAGTAATCACCACTTCCCAAACGGCTGATGTAGCCATAAACAGTGTTGAAAAGACGGGGTACGGCAATTTGCACGTGTACTAAAATATGAAAACATGAATAAAAAGAGAAATGAATGTACTAATGAATTAGTGTACGTATGAACAGAAAAAAGAGAAAACCAGATATATTAAATGCAAATTTTCTGAAGCTTTAAATTTTAAAAATGTTATAAAATGGAAATTCAATTTTTAAAATATTTGACAACATGCCATGTTCATGTAAATTTATATTTTATTATGTCCTGTTCATAAAAATATTCAAATTTTTTTTTTTTTTGGCTAGTTGTTCCTTTTTACCGGGAAATTTTTTAAAGCGCAAACATGTACAGGGCCAATGAAAATACAGGCACATAATACTGCTATCATACTATTTACAACATGAGTTGTTACCAAAAAAATGTCATATGCAAAATCAGCTCCTCCTCTAACATATGTACATATATTCATCATATTCTATAAATTCAGAAAGAAGAAAATTATAGGAGAGAAACATAATAGTCTTCATTATAAGGAAGCCATTTAAATGTTCAAATACATGAAAAAAGAAAAAAAGGGAAAAGAAAAAGGAGAAAATAGAGAAAAAAAAAAAAAAGAAGAAAATGATGTATCATTGTTACCTCTAATTTTTTGCACTCCGCCTCTGTATTACATGGTGTGTCTGTTTGAAGAAAAAAGAAAGAAATGAATAAATAAATGGAAAAACAAATAGACAAACAAATGGACAAACAAATGGACAAACAAATGGACAAACAAATAGACAAACAAATAGACAAACAAATGGACAAACAAATGGACAAACAAATGGGCAAGCAGATTGACAAACAAATGCATGCACGAATTAATAATCCTCCGCAAAACATGCAATTTTCTTATTAGCCATATTTTCCCTAAATTGTTAATTATAGCAAAATTTTTAAAATTTTTTCCGTCTATTTTTTATTTTGCTCGTTTTATGTATTTCCATTTCCTTGTGTTTTTATTTTATGAAGACGATGTTGCAGATGGAACAGTTATTGAACGTTATAGTAATAAAAGCAATGAACAGATTTTTCTCTAAAATGCTTTTTGTTATGATGCTCGCGTTCTCTCTCAACCTGCGTCTAAGTCCTTAGGAAGTGACATTGCGATTTGTACGTGTATATACATGTATCTATGTATACATAAATGCATATACACATATACACATATATATATATATATATATATATATATATATATATATATATATATATATATATACATATGCACATATACACAACTGCCAGCTTTTATGGGGGGAGGTGGGGCAAATAATCAGTACATGCGTAAAAGTAACAGTAAGTTAAAAAATACGGACTAGAAAATCAAACAAAATAACTAAGAAAAAATAAGCAAATTAAAATTACTAATATTTGGGGTTTTAATTCTATGATTTGTTTGTATTGTTCAAAATTTGGTGTAACATATTGTGCTTCTATTTCTTTTAATTTGATAAATTGCTGTTTGATTAAATTTATCATAGACTTTGCTAATATTCTCTTTGAATCTGTTGATTTCTTGAAAAAGAAAAAGTAAAAATAGGAGCATAAAAATGGATAGAAACAGGTAACAAATAGAATGAGTGGGAACAACTCAGAACAAATGGGAAAAAAAAAAAATAAATAAACCTACTTCATTTAGTAAATTTTCGTAATCCTTAATAAAGCGATCTCCTGCGTATCTTTTCATGGAAGCCTTAAAGAAAATACACCAAATGGACAGATAAAAATGCGTTATTCATGGACTATTACGTGTAAAGATATAACGTTTCGTGCACTGTATTCTCATTTGACGTTTTTACTAACGAACCATATATGTAAATATATGTATGTCTGGGCTTATGTATGTATGCATGTGTGTATATATTTATTGGAGAGAAGGAATGGGGGAAAGTGGGTTCCCCAGTTTAGGGGAACTTTTATATACCTTTAAGTCCTCCTCATCAGTAGGGCTTAGAAATACATCGCTGAGTTTATTTGAAGGAAAAGTTGAAAGCATTTTTGAAACACTATCTTTATTTTATAATTTCCCACCCTTTTCTTTTAAAGATATTGCAATATGTATTTTTAGATTTTCATTGTTCTGTATGTTTTCTATATATTTTATGAAACTTGTTTTACTATGTCCTTACTTGTTTTTGTAATTTCTTATTATTTCCCTAAAAAATATGTTTTGGCATTTATGTACCTATGTTCACGGCTTTATTTTTTAACTTGTTGTGTTCATTTTATCTTGAACCTAAAAACGGCCACGTCTCTATCTAATTAGACATGTGCAAACGGGAGTATGCATTTATCCATATGTGTATGTATGTGTGTATGTATAGGTGTAGGTACGTGCACACGTTCTTATTTTTTGCACAACTGAACTTGCATGTATGTGTAAATTTTTGTAAGCTGTTTTTCTCCGCACCTCCATAGTCCTCTCGTAGATGTCTTTCCACGGTTTTAGTAACTAATGACAAATAAAAAAAATAAAATAAAAGGAAAGAAGTAAAATAAAAAATTAAAATAAAATAAACTAAAATAAAATAAATTAAAATAAATTAAAATAAAAGAAATTAAAATAAATTAAAATAAAAGAAATTAAAATAAATTAAAATAAATTAAAATAAATTAAAATAAAATAAAAAAAAAGGCCCCCATTTAGTAAAAAAAAAACATGGTCTGTTACATTCTCTTGGAAAAACACTTGTGCTGAACAAGCCTATACAAAAATACCCTTCTAAAAAAATTAGGAAATAAATTAAGAGAAGCCCTTTTATGCTTTTTTTCATTGTAACTGTAAGTGACGTTTTTCACGCGCTCTGAGTTTCTCTAATTCTCTTAACAAGGGTAAATAGGCACATATATATGGCACATATACATTCATATATTTATATGTACATGTATGGATAAGTATGTACATATAAGCATATGTGTGTATATATATATATTTGATGTGTTAATTATTTTTCTTTTCCTCAATCCGGAATGACAAAAAAAAGGAATGATAAATATAAAGGATCAAAGAGGTTAAAAACGTAAATTAACCTTTGACAATTTATGAGTATATATCGTCAAAATGACCTCATAATAAAAAAAAAAAAAAAATTACAAAATAATATAAAATAAAACAAAACAGACAAGCATATAAGTGTGCACTACACTCGTATGCACATACATCAGTCCACATCATGGTAATCATATACAATATATTACACGTCTTTGTTTGTTAACGGTTTATTCTCCCATTCGTTTTGCTCGTTCGTAAGTATGTATATATATATATATATATATATATATGCATACATATGAATATGCTTATATGATAACCCTGTATGTACACTCCAAACAGCTGCGTAGCATATCCACTTCTATAATGCTTTTTCGAAGTACTATGTATTGTATGCACTTTTTTTTTTATTCTGTAAAATTATTTGCGCAATTCACGTCATATTCGCTAGACTAGAATGAGAAAATAAAACAAATGGTACATTTCAAAATTGTAATTTTTTATTTAATAAAAAAAAAAAATAAAATAAATATATATATATAATAGAATAACATAAAATAAAAATTCTACTTTTTAAATCCCTTTTCAGCATTTTCCTTCAATAAGGAATATACCCTAAGCAGTCAGTTGAAGTGTGTAATAAAAAAAAAAAAAAAAAAAAGGGGAGAAGGGGAAATGGGCATATAAATATATGTATAATGGGTGAACATATTATGGATAAGTACAAGTTATATATATGCTGTGTAAATTTCATTTCTTCTTTAATTTTTTGATTCCTCTTTTTTTTTCTATTTTTATGTACATTTAATTAAATGATGAAAATAAATTGATGTGTCTATGGAAAAATGGTATAAGGGGTATGTTCATCAGTGATCTCTTCATATAGTCTACACAATTATGTACATTTTTTCAAATGAGCAAAGAAGTAAAAGATTTAACTCAAATGAAAAAAAAAAAAAAAATGCAAGCTCTGTATTTGCTAAATGGGGGGGAGGGGGAAATAAGAGTATCACAATCAAACCATAAAAAGTGGGACTGCACGATAATTTTGATAAATTCTTATTAATTTTTATCATATTTGTTATTAAAAATGGAAGTTATAAACGGATAAGTATATGTGTTGCAAAATTTTAAAGAGATGGATATATTATGCCTATTGAAACGTTTTTAGATGGCATTTATCTGGTGCCTTTTCATGTGTGCATCTCTTTAACTTAATTATCCAGAAGTTCTATCCGCCTATATACGTATACACATAAACATACATGGACGCATACACACAAGTGTATGTCTACATATATATGCTTCTAAAGAAATATATGCCTACACAAATGCTCACCTACACAGATATACTTCTACACATATTTATATATACCCGTTTATGTATGCTCAATTTTGATCCATTACGAGAAAAAGGAAAAGGGGAAAAACTTCTGTGCTAAAAACATTTAGCTGCTCATGGGTACTCATAAATTTATGCACTCGTAATTTTTAATAAAGCTTAGTATTACTATTCATAGGAGATAAAACTCTTTCTTTTCTCATCAGATTTAATATATATTTGATAATATGTAAAATTTAGATTTCTTCAAAGTATTATGAGTTAACGGATTTATCAATCAAATATAAATCGTACTGAATTTTCCAATTTTTTGTATATCTATTTTTCATAGATGAATCATAAAAACTTTTTAAATTTTCATTCTTTGCATATTCGTAGAATAACTCTTCAGCATACCTATCTTTGTCTATCTAAATAAATATAAATTGTAGCAAGAAATATGGGTACACTGTAAGCAGTAGGTATATGTACACGTACATGTATGTATATATATATATATATATATATATGTATATATGCGATTACTCTATTCACTTATGCGCCAACGCACACACTCGCTTCTGCTCCAACTCCTGTTCTCTCATTCATAATATTCGAAGATATTAACATTTCTAGCTGTAAAAGCGCTTCAACGTTTTTCTTTTCCGTTCGTACTTGTCTTATATACTGGTATATTGAAATGGGGATGAACACAGGTAACATCGTTCTGCAAAACGTCCCTGTTTTTATTATATTTTCGATCAATTTTTTCGGTAAATTTTCATATCGAAAGGAGTTGAAAAATAATCGTAGGGGGTAAAAATCGAACATTCTGGATTGGCCAAGTTTGGAATTTTGTCTTATAAAGGATAACAGGGATAAAAAAAAAAAATAAAATAAAATAAAAAACTTAACAGTTAAAATGAACGCAAAGAGGTGCTTTTTCACTATCGACAGATGTACGACTTATTCACATCGAACCAACAGTACCTATATAATGATACACAAATTCGAAAAATAGCATGTTAAATTTTTCTTTTATTATTTGGCCATTTCTCAATTTAGCGAAATTGCAATTTTTTTTTTTTTTTTTACAATGTTACGCATTGTTTGATGTAACAGGGAAAGCACAATTATATTTATGCAAGGGTTTAACAGGGAAAAGCAAAAAAAAAAAAAAAAAAAAAAAAAGACTTAAAAAATATTAAATTTAAAGAAATAAATATTTTCAAACCTTTTATTATTTTTGTGGAAAAATTACGCAGAAATATGTATATATATTTTTATATATATGTAAAATGAAAAACACACAAAAAAAAGAGAAGTTATCTACATAAATATAAACACGAATGGAAGCGGAAACATTTAATGATTTTATTATTTTATTTTACTATATTTTGTTGTATTTTGCTTTTCCCCATTTTATTTATTTATTTTTTATTTTTTTATTATTCAATTTTCCACTTGGAAGAGAATATTGAATAAGAATAGTCATTCTTTTTTGCTTTTTTCTTTTTTTTTTTTTTTCTTTTGGTAGCTATAACCCACTAGAGAAATTTAAAAGCACTGCATATACGTGAGTGTACTGCAAAGCACTTACATAGATATATATATATATATGTACAAACGAGCAAATAAAGGTATGTGCATATCCCGGATGTGTACTTATATGTGTATGTGTAGGTGAATGTAATTTATATATATATATGTATATATATTATATATGTATTTACAGTGCCATGTATGATCTGCCGCTTTTGCTAAAACTCTCTTTTTCTTTGTCTATGAACAAAAGCTCACTAGATTTATGACAACAGAGAAATGTTTAAGGAGCAATTTTATTCTAATTCCTATAAATATTTATTTTGTAATTTTTTTTTCCTTTTTCTGCAAGACGTACACTACTACTAAGTGAACCGTAAAAAAATTGAGCTTTCCTTTTTCTCATATTTTAACCCATATTTATTTATATATGTATATATACACATATACGTGGTCGTTTTCTCTTTTTTTTTTTTTTTTTTTTTTTTTTTCACACATCCAATCCTGGATTGCTATTTTGTAATACTTACGATTTTACTGTTTTACTGAAAAAGGTTATTCTATTTATCTCATTGTGTTAACTTTTTTTTTTTTTTTTTTTTTTTTTTTTATAATTCCTTTGACCATTTTTTGACGTACATTTTTTTAATATTGCACAAAAGTTTTGTTGTGATATATAGTGGATCTTTAACGAATTGCTGGTGAATTGTTTATTAATTTTATTTTGTTTTCTTTTTCTTTTTTTTTATTTTCTTTTATTTATTCTTTTATTTTTTTTTTTTTTATTATTATTCCCTAGCTCGAAATGGAATACTTAAGCAAGTTATACGTAAAACACGTCGGGAAAGAAAAGGAGGATGAATATTACGATAACAACACAGTGAGGAAAATAAAATTGAAAAATTGTTGTAAAAGATGGAGCAATAATATGAATAATAAAAATATTTTACTTAATTATAAAAACGAAATTGATGAAAATTCATTTTTACAAATTTTCGAAAGAACATGGAAACTACTTTTTAAAGAAGAGAATAAAAAAGCTCAGTTACTTTATCATAAAGAAGAGGAAAATATATACAACTTGCCAAATTTTTTAATTATAGATAGTATTAATAATAACATAGATGATGAAGGTGATAGTGATGATAATTTCGTGTTAGATGAAGTAGACAACAATGCCGATTGTTTTCTGAACCACGACGAAAATGATGAGGGGCATTGTGCATTATTGGGAAGTGATGAGGATGGCAGTGGTAAAATTAGTGTTGATAGTGGTAGTACCAGCATTGTTAAAAACGGAATCCACAGCATTGATGAAATTGGAAGCCCCATCATGGATGGAACTGGAAGCCCCAACATGGATGAAATTGGAAGCCCCATCATGGATGAAACTGGAAGGATCAGCATTAATAACACAAAAAACAGCATCATTAATAATGTAGCCAATACCAGTATTAGCAATACTAGCAACAGTAACAACTGCTTGAATGCCCCCTCAAACCAAACAGAGGAAAGAAAAATTAGATTAAACAAAAATAATCCCATAAATAAGAAATATATCGATATATATCATAAACACGATAATTCCTATAGTTTTTACAACAAAGAAATAGACGACTTTTTAATTCTGCCTGACCTTTCGCCGAATAATGATGAGGAAGAAATTGACAAAACTAAAATATACGATGAAATGTTTAATTTAAAAACTAGCATTGTGATAAGTAAAAACGAGATTCACGAGGACTCGGAGGAGTGTAATGTTAGCGGAGACGGTAACATAAGCGGAAATAGCAACAGCAGTAGTAACAGCAGTAGTAACAGCAATAGCAACAGCAATAGCAACAGCAATAGCAACAGCAGTAGTAACAGCATTAACGACAGCATTAACGACAGCAGTAGCAACAGCAGTAGCAACAACAGTAGCAACAACAGTAGCAACAGCAGTAGCAACAACAGTAGTAATATTGACAGCACATCCGACGAAGCTGTAATGGTAAACACACCAAATGCAAGTAATGCTGATAATAAAGATAATTATTGTAGCGTAAGCGGTGAAGATAAATTTCAAGTAGAAGAACAAACTATGGAAGAGGCTATCGGGTTATCGTAAAAGGAAAGGAAAGTGCGTTGGGCTAAGGTCAGGCCTAATTAGTATAGGCTTATTAAGAGAGGAAAAGTGGGAGAAACAGATTGAATTAATTTTTTCTTTTTCATATTAAACTTTTTTTTATTCATTCATTCCTATTTCTGTTCATTTCCTTTTCCTATTTATGTGTGTCTTTTTTTTTTTTTTTTTTTTTTTTTTATCATATCCTTTTAAATATAAGAGGATATACTAATAAACGAACGTGTTGCTCTAATTTTGCAACAAAATTTTTACCTCCATTATTTTGTACATTTTTTTTTTTTTTTTAAAAGCCAAGTTTGTCAAACATGCGTAGCAAACATATGCATGCATTTTATTATTCCGCCTGTTCAGGGAAATAAATAATGCGCGGGGTGTAAACATATCGTTTGTTCTTGTTCATTCTGTTTTGTGCTGTTTTATCGTGTTATAATTTGCTTTATTTTACAATATTATGCAATATTCTGCAATATTCTGCAATAGTCTGCAATAGTCTGCAGAATTTTTTAATATTTCGTTTTATTTAGCTTTATATTGTTTAGTTTTGTTTCATTTTGTTTCATTTTGTTTCATTTTGTTTCATTTTGTTTCATTTTGTTTCATTTTTCCTTATTATTCCATATTTCGTTTTATTATTCCATATTTCGTTTATTTATTCCACATTTTATCCCCTTTTCACAGTTTACTTGTGCATGTTAAATCTTATCTCTGTTCTGTTCGCTTTAAGTACTAACAGGCGCATACAATTTTTTAAACCGTATAAAGCTAAAAAAAGTATAACATATTGATCATGTTAATTTAGTCCAGTTAGTTGAGCAGGTTACACTATACTTGGCTTAGTTGACTGATTTATTCTGAAGTGAAGAAATCTAACAAATGCTATCTGTGCATTATGATGGAAAAAAAAATTAAAAAATAAAAAAATAAAAAAATAAAAAAAACAATTATAAACATGTATATGCGAATAAACAAAATAATGCGTACAAACACAATATAATGTAATTACAAAATAAAGCGTAATTGCCTCAGGTAAACCACCCAAATGGACAATGGAATACAGGGATGATGACAATAAGCATGAGGAAATAGTTTATTTTTACCAGTGGGTTGAAGCACTTACGAATAAGAGTAAAAAGAAAGACATAAGTTTTTTCATTCACGGGTTATATAATGTAATATATGATGAGGGTAATGAAGAAGAGCAAGAACTTACAAGTGAACAGTTGAAAGAGAAGAAAAATAGCAGTCTTCATCTTCCTATTTCTAGTTGTAGTTATACCATATATGAGAAACTGTGCTCTGGTATTCGCTACTTCGAAATGGTTATACAACAAAATGGGAAGAGAGGAGATGAAGAAATGGACCTAAACATTTCCAACAAAGAATTAAGTTGTTTGTGTGGAGAAAGAAACCTTTACCTCATTTCGGACCTCTTACAGCAAATCAGCGTGTTTTGCATGAAAAATAAAAACGAAATGATTATCTTGTCCTTCCTGCAACATGGGGGTGGTAGTGAGAGAGACAAAGAAAGAGGCACCGGAAACAGTAGGCAAAATGACAATAATAAAAATAGGAAAGGATCCAATAGTGGGAAAACCCAGGAAGACTACCCTGCAAGCAATAGCCTAACCACCCTGATCATGCAGGCGTTAGACATATACATATATTTATACTTAAGGGACTATTTAAAGTACTCTGAGATGGAAGAGAATTATAATGTTTTATATTTTTACAATGATAAAGAAAGAATTATAAATTTAAGTAAATACAATTTCAACATTGACCATTTCGATATACGTGAATGGGTTTTTAATAACATGTCTTTGTTGTTACCATCAAAAAGGATTGAAGAAGTTGAGGCAGATGAAGTATATGCTCAAAAATGGCAGGAAACAAATACTATTTCGCCCGTTGATAGGATTAAGAAGAGAGGTGGACCAAGCATCCTTTCATCTGTAGGACGTACTCAAGAGAGGGGAGCAAACACCCTTTCACTTCCTAGAAATACCCAGGAAAGGGGGGAGAAAATCATTTTAGCAGATGGATATACTCAGGAGAAATCCTCTTCAAATCTATCACAACATCATCACCTGTCCTTATTTCGCTTGAATTCTATGACAAGCGAAAAAACTCAAAAATCGTCTTGCAAAATAGAAATTAATAAGAAGCTTCCCAATATAATACTAGGTAATCACACTAAAGGGGCTTCCGCTAACTTTATTAACACATCAGCAGAGAATAATAATAATTTATATATTAATGGTCATAATAATACTACTGTATATATTAATGATCCAAATAAGAATAGTGGAAATATTAATGATAGTAATAAAAATGGTAGTAATTACTATAATAAGCACAGACATAGCCCCGACGAGAGACCCCCAAACTCCAATAATAGTACGTTGCATTATTTGAAATACTCAAACGAGGATTACGACAGAGCTACTTTGCACACATTGTCAACATATGATTGTAATTTAAATACATGTAAACAATTTATTGGACATTATAATTTATCATTAACTTCTTACGTGGTTGATGTGTCAAAAGAAATGGTATTACATAATTCACCTTTTATATTTACAAAGAAGAAATTAAAGTATTTACCTGAACAGTCATATAAAAAAGAATTCGCACATATTTCCAAAAATAACGATTATTATTATGTCGTAAAAATTGAGAAGGAAGACATACAAGATGTTCTCTCATATATTCATAAAAATATAGATAAAAAAATATGCACCAATTTTGTGGGTGTTCTCACGGCAAATCTTAGCGTTAGCAATATTTTCAAGATTGTGCGGATTAATTTGAAGCGCGCAATGAATTAAGGGAAAAAAAAAAAAAAAAAAGAAAGCGATAGATATGGCTACATATATATATGTAGTATATCCACAGCGATAACGTGTGTGAAAATTATCGTTTTAGTTTTTTCCTATTATTGCATAATATTTTGCCGCATTTTTTTTTTTTTTTTTTTTTTACGATACATTTTTCCCCTTTTCAAATGCCTTCCTTCCGAACAGCCACCAGCCGTCGTGCTTCCCCCCCAAGAGGGGCATACTCCTTAACCTTTTTTTTTTTTGTTTGTAACTCACTCAGTTTTGCATTCAACTTTTCGACAAAGGCTCGCATAGGACCACTTCCAACACTTTCGTCAATTTGAATATACTGCACTTTTTTTTTGGTCAGATTTTCCTTCGATTTTGTTAAAAAATGTAGTACGTTAAAATATATGCCTTGGTCAAATGGATTTTTAAATTTCCTTACAATGATGGGCTCATTATTTTTGTCTATTTTTAAATGATAAGTGAAAAATATATTGGAGGAATACATTTTAAATTTTTCATTCGATGTTATATTTTCCAGTATATTAAAAACTGACCGTATAAAAACACTTCCCATAAAATATATTAACAGCAGTGATAATATAATTACAGTAAGATTAACATAAAATATGAACTGTTCATAATTTATTGGATAATTTATAAAAAACCAAATGTAAAGATATAAAGTATAAAATGAAAATAAAATATTCGATACTATCCAACTTAGGAATATTCTTGAGTTATCTATACCCATACAATTTAATGTAAATACACAGTGATGATCAAATATATCTATACACTTGTCACAATAACGACAATGCTTTGTTCTTATATTTTTAAAAAGGAAACACGTTGGACATAACATATTAATATCAAATGATGATATTTCAAATGCACACACTTCCCATTTTATTTCTAAGTCTTTTTTTAAGTCTACAATATTTCCATATTTAACATTTTTACAAAATTCAATTAATTTGTTTTTCTTTTCATATAATTTTATCTCCTCTTCAATGTTTTTCATAATATATTCAAAAATAAAATTTGGCATTTGTGCAAAGCAATTTTTCCCCTGCTCATTGTTATTATGTCCTTTTTTTTTTTCTTTTTTTTTGTTATGTGCATGGTTGGATTTATTATGCTGACCATTTTTGTCCAATCGCGCTTGTCTCTCTTGACACCGCACTAGTACCACATCACCATCTCCTTGTTCCGCACCATCGAGTAATGCTTTTCCTTCGCACGCTTCCACATTTTTCCCTTTGTAAAAAGCGCTTTGCGTATTCTCTAAATAACCTGGATTACTGGATACAACGAAATAGTAAGTTATAAATAGTAATGGATGAAATACATCTAAAAATATGCTCTTCTTTGCTAGCTGCACTCTTATCTACGCCACATATGTCAAAAAAAAAAAAAAAAAAAAAATTATGAACAAGTCAGCTAATTAGCAATATAAGGGTTCTCAGTATGCACTCACAATACTTATACATTCATATATTCTCATATTCGCATATTCGTCTATTTGTTAACATTTCCTTTTCTGTTTGTAAGCTTAGAAGGATGGAATCGTTATACCAGGTAAGCATGGATGCTCTACCTATTACACTTTTCTTTCTTTTTTTAATTACATAAAAGAAATAGACCAAGTTAAAATGAAGATAAGTTAAAAGAACGAGAAAGGGGTATAACAGAAGGAATTTATTCTGGGCGTACTTATCGCGTATGTTATGTAGGAGGGGTAACTGATAAAGAAGGGAAAGAAATGAATAAATAGAACATACGAATAAATGCAGAAAATGAATAAATGGAACACATGAATAAATAGAACATACGAATAAATGCAGAAAATGAATAAATGGAACACATGAATAAATAGAACATACGAATAAATGCAGAAAATGAATAAATGGAACAAATGAATAAATAGAACATACGAATAGATGCAGAAAATGAATAAACGGAACAAATGAATAAACTGAACATACAAAAAGGAAGTATGCACAAGCGAAAGAGTGACATCTAACACATGAGGGATACACCATGAATATGCAAAATAGTACGTTTTTCTTTTTCTTAATTTTATAGAGGCCTATTGTTCCATTGGATTCATATAAGAAGTTTATTCTTTTTCTGTTATTTTTTTTGGACATCTGTTGTATTTTTTTGTACTTAAGAAAATTATAAATTCTTGGATCTACTTTATCTTTGTTTTCGTCAATGAATTCGATAATAGTTTTCTTAAAAAAAAAAAAAAAAAAAAAAAGAGAAAAACAAATGAACTGAAATGATTTGAAATAGAATGTTGAGCAAGATTGAATCTTTAAGTCATGCATTAAATTGTGCAAACATATACACATGCAGATATTGCACTAGTGTAGCTTTCGTGAAGAATTCATATATGAAACTCTTTTTTTAAACAAGGGAAAATGATTCGCACATACACATATATATATTTGCGTGCACAAACATAGACTATATACACACATACATATATATATATATATATATATAGATATATATATATATATATATATATACATATACATATGCACATATGAACACTCCCTTTTACACTATCATCTGTTCCGACGTCATATATACTCTGGAGACTGTTAAGCGTTAAATAAACAACTGCTTCATAAGCGTTTCCAATAATAGCCTTGTGGAGAATAGACGAGGGTTCGGTCAAATTAGTTGAGTAAAAGTCATTCACAAAAATTGAAAAAAGTCGAAGGAAAAAAACGTTGTTGTTATAAGCAGCCCAGTCAAGAACAGAACAATTGTTAAAATCTTTATGTGTTATTGTAAAGTTAAGATGTAGTAAATATAAAAAGCTCAAAATGGAATTATACTGGACACTGACTGTTAAGCAGTTATAACCTTTATTATCGTTTTCATATAAATTGCACCCATAATTTTTCAATAAATAAATCATAAAAACGTTATTTGAACATACAGCCCAAAATATGGGTGTTTGCCCATTGCTAGATTTTATGTCTACATCAGCCTCTTGAAAAAAAAAAAAAAAAAAAAGTTAAACTTGGAAGAAGTAAAATCAGTATTACGTATATAATTTACTATGCATTGTATTGCAATTAGTCAACTGTGTACATACATATAATGATATATAGGTATACTAATATGTTGTCATATTGCTATGCGAATAAGCACTTAAAAATATACAGGTCCGCACATTTTAAATGAAAAAATTTGGGGAATATTACACTCCTTTTTTTCACCCTCATTTTTCATGTAAAGGTTGTATTCATTTCGTAGCGTATTTTTTATTTCTTTTTTTTTACTATTTTCTAATAAGTAGCATGTTAAATAAGTACTGTTTAAAAAAACCGCCCAGTGGAGTAAGCTGTTTCCTACGAAAACAAATATGTTTGAACATGTACATAATACATGCACTAAGTATTATGATTATTGTTTATAATTAAATATGTAGACCTATTTTAAAACATATCATTACTTAGACACTTTTGTCTTGTCTTAGTATAGTTTAACCATTTTCATCTTGATAGTTAATCAAATTCTTATCCCGTTCTAAAATACTGTAAATATTATCATCCCTCCGCTTCACTAACTCAAATAATATTTCTTTTGTATTAACCCTTTCAGCAGAAACAGGATGAGAAATATTCATTTTGTTAGTAAAACAATACAATCTGTGTAAGCTATTATATGTCTCAAAAAATTACTCATAAAAAAGTGTATAATGTTTTTATATAATGTAAACAAAAAAAGACCTTATAGTAAAATGTGTATTATGAGCATATTATGCATTAAAGCGGCATATATCAGTTAGGCTTGTCTTTGATAATCTTTTCGTTTTATCATATTTTTTCACGGAGTTAACTGCAAGCGACTACGTATTCCTCATTTACGATTCATTCTGTCAATTTGAGGCTTTTCCGTTATGCTGTTTTGTTCCTTTACTGCTCTACCACTATATTTTATTTTTTTAAAAAAGAGCTAAAAATTTTTGCGCACAGTGCATACCTACAAAGTTAAGCAAAAAGTTGAATAAAAAAACAGAAAAAACAAAACATCATTTTTCACTTAAAAAAACAGAAGAATGTTTAAATGTCATGAAAACTAGCCTATTACAAGCTGATACATATGTACGTTTAAAAAAAAAAAAAAAGAAATATATATTTATATATATACATGTGCATATGTATATATTTATATATATACGTGTATACAACTGTAATTTGAACACTTTGATGTTCTAATTTTTTTTTTTTTTTTTTATATATATTGTTATATATGTATAAAAAAGGTGCGCACGTATGTATATACACGTGTTTATATATTTTTAGCATGGCAACTTGAAATATATATCTTTTTAATGATATTTTAAAATTACGATTATATTCATTTGACTTCATATACGAAAATATGTTATTTTAAGAATAAGATTCTCTATGAAATATAGGAAATGTAATTATATTCAAAACATATAGAACTTTTTTTTTTTTTTTTTTTTTTCATTTTTAACAAATAATTCGAATGATATATAAATTTTATCATATCCCAAAGGTAGTACTTACGCATGCTTCTCTCGTTCTGTAAGAAGGAAAAAAAAAAAAAAATATGCACATACAAACGTTCAAGTATATATATATATATATATATATATGATATGCGTTTTCAATACTTATAAAGAGTAATGCACAAAATTTCAGTTCAATTGTTTTTTTTTTTTTTTGCATTTATTTTTGTATTTCGTTGTAAATGTTTTTGCACACTTTGTAGTAGGTTAAGCAAAAGAAGTTGCGTGTGTATTTTCCCCCAAATTATTGGTAAGAATAGCAAATTTGACTTATAACATGTACACGTTAATATACATGCATACATATGTACACACATACAAACACATATACACATATATACACGCTCGTGTTGTTCGTGTGTACAGCTATATTTGCCCCTCGTTCGTTATTTACTTGTTTGTACATACAATCCTTCCATTAATTTGTCTATCCGATTTTTCAAAATTGTCACGTTGAGTAATATATGTCAAAACGTGTCACATGCATTTTTAGTTGTTATGTTTCCATGTTTTGTTTTATTTTCTTCACTTGAAGAAGACCTGCTTGGGGTTATTAAGTTAAGCTTTGGCAATTTTATAATATCGTCTTTTTGTTTGTTACTCCTTATACTAAAATACTTCTTGTCACTATTAGATATATAATTTATTTTTAGTTCATCATACGCTTTTATAAAATAGTTATTGTTTAAAGCTTCATTGTTTTTATCATGCAATTCTTTTGAATCAGTGGAATTCCTTATACCGCTTTTTCCAATTTCATCATTACTGTTTTCTTCAAGTCTGCTTCCTTTCGCTAGATCGTTTTGTTCGTAACTGGAAATTATATTTTTGCTTTTTTTTTTTTTTTCATGTGTTCTTTGCACTTGTATTTCTCGTTCTGTTTCTGTTTCTTCTTGCGCTTTTTTTTGGTCCCTCCCTTTTTTCCTTTCTTTCTTTCCACTTTCCTTCTTTTTATACTCTTTTTTTTCCTCCTTTTTAAACTCTTTTTCATCCCCCGTTCCTGGCACCTCTTTATATTCTTTTTCCCCCTCCTTTTCCACCTTTCCATGCGCCTTTACTTGTCCCTTTTCTTCCTCCCTTTTCCTCCACCTTTTCTCCTCCTGCTCCTTCTCTTCCATCTCTTCACTCTTTACTATCCTTCGATTTCCCTCCCTGTCGCTGCATTTTTCTTTTTTTTTCCTTTTTTCCCCATCCTGCTTCTTTTTTTCCCTTTTCTTTCCCTTTCCATCCTTCCTTTCTGTATTTTCTTTTTTATTCTCACTTTTCAGATGAAAAATATCCCCACCAGCAAAATCGACACTTGAAGGGTAATAAAAATCCTTTTCGGAATTTTTTTTATTTTTTTCTGACTTTTTTTTGTGTAACACATTTTGGCTAGCTGCCACTTTTTCTCGCTCATCACACTTTTTAGCAGCTGAATTGGTCAGGTATTTTTTTTCGATTTCTATATTTTTCGCACCTGAGAAATAAAAAATTAAAAAATTACAGATAAAAAAATAATACTTTTTATATAATGAAAAAAAAATAAAATACAATTAAGTTTACCTTCTTTATTTTTTATTATGGAAGTATCTAAGCTAAATCGGTTAGGTGTTTTCAAAACTGACGCTCTTTTTAATTTTAAATTGTAAACAACTTGTTGAACACTATTTCGATGATAGTCTTTTATTCCTTTATTATTTCTTTCAACATCCGAAGATTCAAGTGCAGCTTTTGTATTGTCCTCACCACCTTTTCTCACAATGAAAAATTAAAAAAAAAAAAAAAAAAAAAAATATATAAACATATAATATAAAGTGTACAATGAAACAACTGTTAGTCGAAATGAAGTCTACTGACAAAATAATGTATCACAACTTAGTTAACAAAAAAGGAATACCTAATGTAAAATAATTAAAAAAATTTGTTATTTTGTCAAAATAGTCCTCCTTCTTCTCTTCATTTTCCGTATAATCCATTTTAAACAAAAGTATGAAGGGGAAATAAAACAAATGTAACAGCTCTTTTTTTTTTTCTTTTTTTTTTTTTTTCTTATTATACTTACACTATATAAATCTGTATGTAGTACCACCTTATATGTACAAGAAAAGAAGGGAAAAAATTAATTTTGTTTTTTTTTCATTTTATTTATATATCTTGTCGTATGGTGTCTTTATCTTTTATGTAAATGAGTATAATAGCACATTTTACGTTAAAAAGGAATTTTCCTTATTTATGTAGTTATATGATCACAGTAACTTCAAATAGATGAAGAGAAAAATGATATGTGCGTATATACATATTTTTCCCAAACCAAATTATATACATACATATTGCATATATGTATATATAATACCCTTACTACATATAGATGACGCCTCATAAATATGTATGTTTATATGCTTATGTAAAACGAAAAAATTAAAAAAAATAAAAAAGTGAAAGCAACCAAACGCACATTTAATAAGTGTCTATTTAAATAAAAATATACTACATTAAGTATTTGTACTTTCCAAAGTACTAATAGAACAGTGGTAATGATTCCTCTATTCTCCTGTTTTTTTTTTTTTTTTTCTTTTTTTTTTATTTATTTTTATATTTTGAAATAAATGTTATTGTCTGTTGCTTTTTTACAACGAAGCTTGGATGTTTATTAAATATTTTGAAGTTATTAAAACGAAATATGATAAAATGTATTAATAAAGAAAAACCGCCTGCATGTTGTCATAACTTGTTAAATATTTTTAAAAAATTGTTTTTTAAAAAATTATTTTCATGATTTTTTCATTTAAGCAAATATTTGTGAAAAAAAAAACAAAAAAAGAAAAGCATGCAAAAAAAAAAAAAAAAATATATATATATATTGCATATTGGCGTGTACAAACAAGGACAGAAAAAGGCGAAAATCTTTCATACCCAAGTACGAACATTATTTTATTAAAAGGGGAAATATTATCTTGTTATTTTTAGACATTTAGAAGTTATGTAGTTTTTTAAATGTAATGAATCAATCGAATGATATATATTTTACGCACGATGTTACAATAAGACGGGATGTGTCATGCAAGGTACAGTAATAATGAAATTTTTTTGAATGTAGTTATTATTTCCAAACATATATATATATATATATATATATATATATATATTTGTTTTTACACTTGTATTTATAATCTTTTTTTTTGAATCTATATTTTCAATTATTTCGTTTATATACTTGTAAAGAATGGGTAGCTGATAACTTTTTTTTTTTTTTTTTTTAAGTAGTTATTTCCTTTTGTGGTAATTATGGGCAACCCTTACCACACATTAAGTCATTTTTATTATATTTCTTAGGTGATATATGCCATTCTTACATTATTTTACCCTTTTTGTTGACAAAACGGAAAAATGTTAATCAACCACAGGTACGGAAAAATGCTTAAAATGAGTAAAACGATTTCTCCCCCTTATATATATATATATATATATATTTATATGAACGTTCTCCTTTTATATGCATACACTTACACACTAAATTTTATGGGGGCATTTTTTTTTTTATATTTGAATGAGCTGAGATACTACAAAAAATTAGCTTTTAAAATTGGTTTTAATATTTGTGTAAAGATTATATAATATTTTACAAAAATTAAAGTAGAAAAAAGTTTTATTTTCCTTTTTTTTACATTTTATTTATAGTATATATTTATAATCATAAAAATGGTATGCTTTCATTTTTATCATTCCCTTTTATGAAAATGAAAAAAAAAAATGAGCCCGCATAATAGTAGTCACATACATAAATACATACAAATATTGTATATATATATTATATATTCATATCTATTTTTTGCACTATATATATACGACATCTTACTTAAGAAGACAAGTGAAGAAAAAAAAAAAAAAAAAAAAAAAAAAGGAGTTATAGAAAAATTATACCTTGCTTTGTAGCAGAGAACTGTAAGAAAGGCGGAAAATAATGTAGAAGAGGAAATAAAATAAATAAATAAATAGATATATATATCTATATATGTATATATATGTGTGTGTACCCATTTGTTAACAAATAATCTAGCTCTTAATGTGTATATGCATGAGTATTTATTCGCTATCTCATTAAGCAGTAGCAGCGTAATTTGTAATACCAACTGAAAAAATGAGTCATTGAAAGAATTATACATATGTGTATATATTATAAATATATGCATATGTACTAATGTACATATGCTTATTCTTTTTCTTTTGTTAGCTTACGAATTTATTTATTTGTTTTTCTTTTTAATATAATTATCAATTTTTCGCATTTTTTTTTTTGAGGAAAACAGCACTGTTTATTTATTACTTTCTCTGTGCAACTTCAACATTACGTAATCTTTTTTTTTTTTTTTTGAATTTATTTTCTTATATATGAACATATAGAAAGAGAGAAAAAAAAAAACGAAAATACACTATTATAGATTTCTCCTTTTCTTTTCCTTTTTTTTTTTTTTTTTTTTTTGGCCTTCTTTGCCTTTCTTTTCTTTCCTTTTCTCTCCTAATTTTTTTTTTTTTTTTTTTCTATCATTTATAAAATTATACGTAAGTTAGGAATAGATAATGTTTGATTATAATGTATGATTTGAAAAAAACATGTAAAGGTATCTATTTTTTTTTTTTTTTTTTTTTTTTTTTGAAGATATATGAAAGATATACTATGGTGAGTTATGATGATATTACTCAGACGTTATTAATAGACCGCATAAAAATACAATATGACTCAAGTAGTCAATGGAATAAATATTTAAAATATAGTTTAAGAAACCCTCACTCTTTCACCTACCCAGAGAGTTCACACCTTAATAGTTGTAATATAATTAGAAAAGGAAAAAAAAAAATAAGTGCTCCTGTTTCGATATTAGCATTTGTGTGTGTATGGGTATGTGTGTATATATGTGGGTATATGTGTGTGTGTATCTTTGCCTGTATCTGTCTAACTATGAGCTCACTTGCATGCCCATAATTTCATATTTCGAACTAGACTACTTTCTAATAAAAAGGTTAAACGTCACTATCATTTGTTCTCTTATCGTTTTTTTAGTTGACAATGCCGACTTCAATTACTTTAATTCGGCTTTTTTATCAAAGGGCTATAAGTTAAATAATGTGGACAAGTTGAACAGGGACTATGATGAGGTATTATTATATGTACACTCGCGTACAATTTTCAGCTCTTCCTTTTTTTGTGTTGTGTATGTTGCGCTTGTTGCAAGTTCACGAGCGTGAAGAAATGTCGACTAGTAAAGTATACATACATACGTACGTACATAAATATATATATATGTATTTAAATATGTATTGGTGTATATCATGCCCATGTTTTATGCCCACATCAGACACGTTAATAAAGCTCACTAGCTATTCTTAACAAATCAAGGATTTATATTTAAAAAATTAATGGGCACGTAAATAAAACATTTTACACATTTTTTGCATCAATGATAATGATGACTGTGTACAGGAAAAAGGAGAAAGGTACTTATTTGAAGTCGAAAAATATGAAGAAGAGAATTTAAACAAAGATGAAGACATATTAATTAGAAAAATCGTTTGTTTATTTAAAGAATGTATGTATTATTTCATGAGCTTTAATGAAAAAGACGGTCAAGTATTGGAAAAGTCCTTTAGAAATACAAATAAAAAAGATATTAAGGACAGTAGTGCATACGAACTTTTAAAAAGTTTAAATGACTGCATAGTACAATTACACGATTCTAAGATAAAAAAAAATCAAGCATTAATTATGACTAGCGAATTTTGTGGTATTTTTACTCCGAAATATGTGAAATTAACAAAGTATTCTGACAGCTTTTTAAATTTATTAAAAGAAAATAATATAAAATATTTTGATTTATTTTATGAAGAAATTAAATACAATGATTTATACAAACATAAAAAAGAGCATTATGATTTTTTAAAAAACTCTTCATTTGTTCCTTTAACAAAGGGAGAAATTTCGCTAGCTAATAAAAAAAATGCATTAAATAATAATTTGCATAATATTAAAAAGAAAGACGAGGAAAACGTAAGTGATAAAAAATATATTGCCAGTGAAAACTATAAATATGATAAAAATAAAAATTGTGGTTCGGGCACAGTCTTAATAAAAAATAATGCTGACGCAAAGGGCGAAAACGAGAGAGGGAAAAAAAAAAAAAAAAAAAAAAAAGGGAAAGAAGTAGGAGCAGGAGGAAAAGTAGAAACAGAAGTAGACATAGACGTAGACTCAGAAACCGAAAAACAACTCGACTGCTCCGAAAATGAAAAAAGATGTTGTTATACCAATGTGCACGTTCCAGTAAAGGGGGAAGAAAACACCAATAACCGCATTGCTAAGGAAACGACTGACGATGTGAACAACGGAAATTGCAGGAATAAGAAGGGAGATAAAGGAATTATTGAACACAGCGATAACCGCAAGACAAAGAAAAAGAGAAAAAGGGAGGATGATAAAAAAAAATTTAAAGTTAATAAAAAAAAAAGAAAAAATGAAAAAGTAAAGACAAAGAAGGGGAAAAATTCTGTTTGCAGTGAAATGGACAATCGTACCGTAAATGATACTGTTAACAACCATGTGAACAGTGCGTTCAATGATGAGAAGCGAGGAGAAGAATTGGGACTAGTACTGTACGAAAATGAAGAAATATGCAACTATTTAAATATTAAAAATGAAAATAAGGAGATAGGTAAAAATGAATATAGGGATATAAATAACAACAACGAAAAGTTTGCAAAAAATGTGAAAATTTTCAACTTGTTAAATAAAAGAATAGACGCAAAGGAGTATATATACAATGAACTAAAGAGCGATTTTATGAAAGAAATAAATTTGCCCAATAAATTTAACTATGATGTAAATGTTATAGAGATATTTGAAAAAGACGTTAAGAATTTTTACAGATGTGTAGTGAAGCATATTAATAAAAAAAAAGAGAAAATAAAAATATATTATATAATAAGTAATTTTTTATTTTTTTTTTCGAAAATGCATAAAAATACAATCAATTTTGATGACAACATTCACAAAGATATCAATCGAAATTTTGATTATAAGAGTATAATAATACAAGGGAACATGTTGCCGTATAACTTTTATCTTTTATTAAAGGCTTTACATTTAATGAGTGTACATGAACTTGTAAAGAATTTTTACATAACTGTAGATTATGACGAAAGAAAAAATAAATGTCTTCATTTCTTAAATATATCTGAGAATAAATTTTATGAAAATTTTAAAAAGTTTGAAAAAAACATTAAGTCTAATTTTATATATGTTCATAAATTTTTACACAATATGATACCAATAAATAAATTCTTAATATCTAAAGGAAATTTGTATAAAAATTTGGAAAACTTGCCATTTTCTTTTGAAAACAACGACTTACTACAATTAGCATATAATAATAAATCTTTTTACCATAACAATGATGCGTTAGTATTATATGACGAGAATAGCAACAATGATGATGTTAAAAATAACTTTATAGGTAATAATACATCCACAAGTGCAGTTATTCCAATCAGTGGACTCACTAATGCTGCTACTATGTTATGTAACGCTAGTTACATTATATATGATTGTACTAATGCACATAAGGGAATAGAAAATTTAAAAAGGAACTGCAAAATAATAGACGATAAAGAATTGCATAAAATAATGATTGAGTTAACCGATTTAAATGACAATTACACAAAAATTTTATTAAAAGAAAAAAAAATACTATTTTTGGTAGAGTCCTATGGAAATAATAACACACTTTTTGACAATTTGTTATTTAATTCTATTTTTTTTGACACATATATTTCTCTAATTTGTGTTTATTATATAAATAATTATGTGAAAAAAGTGGAAGACCTCAAACATATTCCATTGTTTAAACCCTCTTATTTTAATTTATTGGTTAATCAGATAAAGAGAAGAAAAAATCAAAAAAAAATGAAAAAGCACAGTGGAAAAAACGAGCATACTGTAGATAAGCTATGTAACAATTTTTTTAAAAATTCTTTTAACAAAATATTAAGCTCAAAAATTGAGGAAGAACGAACTGTGGATATTAGGAATGCCAATTTGCTTAGAGAAAATATGAACATACAAGGTGAAATGAACGAGCAAGGTGAGATGAAAGAAGAAGACAGTCTCAATGGTACAGATAATAAAAACAAAATACACCACACAACGAACGACATAAACATAGATACAAGCAAAAATAAGGAATATATAAACAGTAAAAGTGATAATAATGGACCTGAAAAATCGATGAATAATTTGAACAATAGTATAAAAGCGAAAGGAGAACAAAAAAATTTAAATGAAAATGAAAATAGTTATGAAAATTATTTACAAGATAGAGTAAGTAACATAATTATAAATGAAGCAGTTGTAACAAAAAAAGAGTTCAATGATTTTATAATTTGTATATTTGTTTTTATAAATGAAAATTCTTCTTCTGTTAGTGAAGAAGAAAAAGAAATGCGTGAATTAATATTGTATGTGTTAAAAATTAAAGAAAATGAAAATGTGGGAAATAAATTGAAATGTATTTTTAAATATAGAAATAATATAAGTGATGCAATTACGTTAAGTGAAATAGAAATAAGAAAATATGATTATGCAAAAGTATGTATAATGGGATTAATATTAAATAATGATATATCTAATCCAAATTTACAGACGGACATAAATAATTTGTATTATTTAAATGAAGCGTTACATCAAAAGTATTTTGCGCGCAAATTTGAAATTCAAACGAAAATTTTTACGTTTTATTGGATATATGACGTTCATGTATATGGCTCAATATTTTTAAAAAAGAAAGAGGTAAATCACATGATAAGAAAAGTTGGTAGCACGTATCAGTTGCCCTACCGTGTGGAGGTAACAAAAATGTGTTAGTTTGTTTTTTGTTTAATAGTGTATTTTATTTGATAGCGTTTTTTGTTTAATGTCTTTTTTTTTTCTTTTTTTTTTTCTTTTTTTTTTTTTTTTTTTTTTTTTTTTTTTTTTTTTTTTTTTTTTTTTTTTTTTTTTAGCGTGCAAAAATGTTACGTCCTTTCGCACACATTTGTAAACGTTCTTCTTGATCATGTTTTACTTGTCCCATCCTGTGTGTACATATATATACATACGGACACATGTACATCCTGTTTTACTTTTACAAGCTGTTAATTTCTTAATTACATCTCTTCATTGTTGGATTTGTTTCATTTAATTACATTTTCAAATGAATTTGCTCCTTTTATAGTGGAAAAGCAAACTGCTGTGGGGATATTATTTTTACATAATTCAAGATAGTGTAGAAAGTAAATACTCAGAAGAAGTGGTTTTAAAATTAAGAGAAGAAGGAATAAATATAAAATTATGTAGCGAACAGTTTGATGTTAAATATGTTGAAGAAGATATTAAAGAAATTTTGAACATGCATAATCTAGAATTCAAAGACTTAAAATATTTGAATAAAAATACATTTATGAATATTATTTTCTTAATTGAAAATGGACATTTAACATATTTCAGTTTTATAAATACAGATAATATACATATATACCAGAGAAATAATTATTTGTGCATTCAACTTTTTAAAACAAAAATTACATTTCCATCGTTTAGTTTGAACACCCCTTTGTTAAATGACTCCTGGCTGATAGACGTTTTGTCAAAGCAAACATTACTGCCTTTTAACGATTATTTCTACAAATTTTGAAATATACATGTGTGCAAATATGATATATGCATATATGTGTATATATGTGTATGTATGGGCATATATGTATTTTTTTTATTTTTTTGCTCCCTTTTTTGAAGTATGCTCCTTTTTATTTGCCATCTTTACAAATTTACATTTTTTAGACCGAAAAGGGTTGTATATGTAGTAGTATATGTACATTCCAAAAAAATTTTTTTTTCTTTATTTTTCTTTTTTTTTCTTTTTTTTATTTTTCCTTCGAAAATAAGTTCGTATTTTTATTTATTAGTACAACCTTTTTTACAGCCCAGCTTGTGGTAACCCATTATTCACCCAAGCATATATGCTTTACATGTGTGCAACGTTTAAAATTTTCTTTAATATTTTTACGTAAACAAGAAAAAAGGGAAATTTGAAATTTATGCGAGTTCTTTTTTTTTTTTTTAAAAAGACAAGTTATGAATGAATGGCATATTAAGTTTTATTTCGAATATGATGAAAATGAGTAAAACAAACATACAAAAAAAAAAAAAAAAATAATAATAAAAAATAACATAAAATAAATAAATAAATAAATAAAATAATTAAAAATAAATGAATAAATGAATAAACAAAATAATTAAAAATAAATGAATAAATGAATAAATAAAATAATTAAAAATAAATGAATAAATGAATAAATAAAATGTACTAATTTCTCTAATAACACGTGTTTTAATTTAGCCTTTAACAAATTTGGCTTTAATTTGGTTGTGATTGGACCTACCTTAATTTTCCCCTACAATTTGGCGATAAAACTTTTTTATTAGGAACTTAACTTTATTTCATATACATAACTCTGCTAATCAAAATTCATTTTCTTTTTTTGAAATTATAACGGTTGTTATTTTCTTTTATTTAATTTTTCCCTACTCTGTTCAATTTAATTATGTCTTTTTTTCTTCTGCCTGCACTCTATTACTTATGTGCTTTTGGTCCCTTTTTTCTGCTTCGAAATCGCATCACTAATGAGAGCACTTTATTTATTTAAGTTTTCTGCAAAGAAGGACAATAATGCGTGGGTGTATAAACATATATATACATAAACGTGTATACACACATACATGTATATGCGCCTATATTTATGTGTTCCTAAAATGCACTAATTATACAGGCATGCGTGAACTACTGAACACAGAGATGCACATAAATGCAAAGGACCAACATATTAACATAACAAGAGTACATTTTAAAAATTCTATTATAAGCTGGCAATAGAATGAGCATTTATAATATACTTTTTTTTAATGGAATTGAAATACCAACTTGATTTTTTCGTTTCGTAGAACAGCTGGACAATGTTGTACTACTTTTTGCATCATTTTTACTGTTATAAGTAACGTTGTTTGAGCTATTACTATTAGTGCTATAAATAAAAAATTTCTTATCATTTTTGTTGTGAAAACAGTTATTTGAAAAATTTCTTTTGGATAAAGAACTATTTATTACATGGTCAGGAGAAGAATTAGGAATTAAATTGTGCCTATCTGTTTTTGTCTTCATGTCAGAAATTGAACTGATTGAACTGATACTTCTTTCGTATACATAATTTTTTTTTTTTTCTATTTGAAAAGGCAATTTGTTATGTAATTTATGCATAATAGTTTTGTTTGCGTCATTATTATTACTGCTGTTGTTACTGCTCATATTTTGTATACTATATGAATCCTTCTTCTGCGAGAAAATTGGACAAGTTTTTAAGTTGAACGACTGAGATGGTTCTTTTTGATTTTTATATTTATTTATCAAGTATTTCACATTCGTTTTGCTTCTCGAGAAAGGTTCAGTATTGTTATTAACAGTGCTGTTAATAGCGTTACTCGTGGAAGCATTTTTCATCATACTTCTGTTCTTGTCATGATCATGTCTGAATTTCCCATCATTCGATTTTTCTCGCCTAAACGCATAAATGGATTTATTTTCCGTCTCATCTCTATATGATAGCATATTGCTTTTTGAACCACTTTCCCCATTTTTACATATTAATTCTGAATTATTTTTTTCCTTTTTTTGTTCATCATTCAGTAAATGTGTTTTTTTTTTTATTTCTGAACAGGTCAGGTAATTATATTCACTTCGCATTTTATGCACTTGTTGTATTTCTTGTAATTTTTTTTCCTTATAACTGTAATCTGTTCTTCCGTCAGAGTGATTTCTATTTTTATTTTTCTCGTCTTCAAAAATTTTAATATGATTTTCTGATTTCATTTTTTTTGAATGATCCTTATTACGAATATTTTCATGGTTGTAACTTTTGTTTTTGTTAAAATTGTCGTTGCTTGTATTTTTTTCTTTTTCGTCCTTCGTTTTCCTGTCATAGGGGTGCCTGCTTTGGATTTGATCGTTAATTTGGCTAACTCGATCACATTCGCTCACTATACCAGTTTGACTACTCAGACCAGTCTGACCATACTGACTTCCTATACCAGCTTGATTAGCCTGATCCGTCTGACTAAGCTGATCATACTGGCTTACTATACCAGCTTGACCAATTTCTCCCTCTTGGTTATTTGTCCCATTTTTCTCACTTTCCCTCTCATTACTCTTACAAAATTTGTTATAATTAAAAATGTTCAACTGGTCCATTTTTTCATACATGGAGTTACGTGGCTTACTTGATTGCATATTTCGAGAGAGAACATTATTTTCTTGAATTAGAGTTTTCTCAGTACTATAATGACTGCTGTCTGTTTTGTTATTGCTCCTATTCCTGTCCTTTGTTTCCACCTTTTCCGTTATAATAGAGGACGAGAAATTATTCGGCGAGTTGTACTTATCGCGTAGTGTATTCATGTCTACATTTTCGATGGTCTCATTTCTTAGATATATGCTATGGCTAATGAATGTGAGCTCTTTTTGTTCCTCCCCTTCTTTGTGTTCCTCCATTTCTTTGTTTTCTTCTTTCTCTTTACTGTCTACTTCCACTCTGGTTACACTTCCACTTGAGTTGATGGATGCATTTCCCTCTTCAATGTTTGCCTCTTCCAGTATGTGTGCACTAAACCTTTTCGCTGTGTCCTCCAATTCTTTTGAATTTTTCAAATGATTAACTGTAGTATCATTTTCATCGTCCTTTTCATGGCTACCTCTGCCTTTGTCATTTCCCACGTTACTCCGCCTACCACTTCTACCAATATCACCTCCTCTGTCCTCCACTTTGTTCTCGTTCCGTTCGTTATGTTGACCATCTTGTGCACCTTCCCTCAAGTTATTTTCCTCTTCTGGGCGATTATTACTCCGACCGTTATTCGGAATAGCATTTTCCTGTTTATCATTACTACTCATCTGGTTCGTGTCCTTATCAGTACCTTTAGGAATTCTATACATAGTACACAGAAAATTATAATCAGATACTACGTCAACATTCTGAATCTCTTCTAACACTTGTGTATTTTCTAGTTCGTTAATATATTCTATAATGGTTTGTTTAAGATGTTCATATTTGTTGTGATCAAATGACAATTCATTTATGTTTATCATTTTCAAGGATTCTAAAAATTCTCTTTTTTTTAATATGACATCATCTATGGATAGATCGAAATTGTTGTATATAATTTCTGAGTCAAAATTTGTATATTGACTAAACACATTTTTATACGAATTGAAAATAGATAATTTGGATTCCTTAAGATGATTATGCTCATTTAAAAAATGTTCAAAAGAAAAATCTAAAGAATAAATGTCTGTACAATTATTTATATTAATAGATGAAACACAATTTCCTAAATCCTTGTTTAATAACAACTCCATTTTCTTAAAATAATATTTCAAGTTATTATTATAACTATCTATAATTTCATGATTTATATAAGCTAATAAAATTAAGGGATTATTTTTTTTAATACCATAAAATATCAGCTGAATGAAAAATAAATACTTGTTCATAAAATCTATTCGGTTGTTTTGAATCTTTTCTAATTCTTCCTTTGAATATACATATATGTCTTTTTTTCTGATAGAAATATCTCTCTTCATTCCTTCGTAATCCCCCTTTCCTAACGTACCCAAGCACCGGCTGTCACTGTTGTTAAGGGTACACCCTTTATCACCTGTACTATATGCATCATTTGTGGTACCTTCGTTATTTGCACTATGCGCATCTTTTATAATATCTTTGTTACTACCTCTATAACTATTTCCACCATCGTTGTTGTTGCTAACACCATCATGTGATCCTAAATTTTCGTAGTAAGTCGCTTGGCAGTCAAAAATAGAGCAGTCTGAATAGTCACACGGATGCTCCTCAGGGTCCTCATTTATAGTTCCATCGTTCTTTCCGCTGCCTTTATCGTTACTTTTTCCGCTTCTCCTCCCTTTGCACACCTTCTTGTTGTATAGAGCACCGCTGTTTCCTCTGAGGATAACCTTTTCCTCATTGTCAACATCCATTTTCCTCTTCCTGTTCTTATCATTTTCCATCTTAAAAAGGCAAATGTCATACTTGTTGAGATTCATAAAAAGTATGTGCACAATTCTATAGACAAAATTATTTTCTACCTTATTTTCTTCATATATTTTGTTCATAATTTTTTTGTATATTTTATTTAAAATTTTTATGTAAGTGTTTATATAAATATAAAATTCACTCGTATCACTTATATCATCTATTAAAATTTTGTTATTTTTCATTATATCAAAACCTAAGCTAAAGGATGCACTACAAACATATTCTAAAAGTTTTGAATGGCTAGTTAAGAATTCGCGACCTAACAAATTATTTAATATACTTGTAACTAAGCTTCTAGCAATATCACCATTCTTAAAAAGATAAATATATTTATTTGTATGAATAACTTTTGTATATATACTCAAACAAACAATAGTATTAATAAAGAAAAATGAGAAATGATCAAAGGACAGTTTTGCAATGCAACTCTTCTTTTTCATTAATATATCAACCAATAGTACTGCACTTAAAATTGCATTAAAATGAATAAATGAAGAATGTAAATCTTTTCCAAAACTTTTTTGAAATAAAAACCTTAATGCATAATTTGCTCCTTTCATAAGAATAATAAACAAGTTAAAATTTCTAAAAATGTAATTTCCGCTATCCCTTAGTATAAAATTCCCATTTTTACTCCTCTTACCTATCTGGACTATGTTGTCCACGATTAATTTGCACACCTAAAAAAAAAAAAAAAAAAAAAAGAGATTATATGATATGACGTGATTTCAAGTGAAAGGAGCGGATGACTATGTGCAAAATGAAAATTTAATTAATCGTTTGCATGCATACGTTCATGCGTGTATACACACATACACATGCTATGAGAACCTACGTAAAACTCATATCATACTCACATAATATGCAAAGAAGAGGAATAGAAAAACTAGCTTACCTTCGAAATAGTTTCCACATCGTTGGAATATAAAAAGGACGCAAAATATATAAAACGAAAATATATAATTGAGTTGTCGTAAGCATTAGTCCCTTCCACTTTTTCATTATTTTTTGACTCTATTATATGAAAGAGTTCCTTAGTTTTCGAATAATTATTACCTTCAATGGTAAAATTTAAATTATTTGAAATGCTCGTGTATGATATTTGATTATTTATATAATCTTCATTTATCTTATGAATTTCAATTTCTTCTATATTCTTTTTTATTTCCATTATTTCTTCCACATTTTTATGAAATTCGCTCACATGTCCTGCGCGGGGGGAGAGGGGAAGGAAAGCGAGGTAAATGGTTTGAAATTAACGCGGAAATGTCCATATATATATATTCACATTAATATATATATGCATACGCACAACCACATACACATATATATATATACATACGCACACATACATACACATATATATATATATATACATACGCACACATACATACACATATATATATATATATATACATATCAATACATACCCTCCACCTCCTTTTTTATGGCATTCCTCTGGCTCGCGTTGTTTTTCATATAATTCAGTAGCTCGCTGTTCCCATCATTTTTTGAATTCCCTAAAAAATATACATAATATATGATAGGCAAAAAAAGCAAAGGGGGGGAAAAAAAAAGTAAAAAAAGAAGAGAGAAAAAAAAAAAAAAAAAATCAGCGAAAAAAGAAAAAAAAAGATTAGTAGGAGTAAAATTTAAAAAGGTTGGGGAATATTATTTCAATTATAAAATGTACGAAAATGTAAGAGATTATACAAATAGTAATTTTTGTAAAAAAAAAAAAAAAAAAAAGAAAAGAAAAGCAAAAGAAAGAAAAGGAAAAAGAAATAATGCATTCTACATAGTAAAATTTATCTCTAGGCATCGAGAAAAATCAACTTAGTGTACATATTAAAAAGAGTTAAATGGACATAATTAAATGGAGTAAAGAAAAATGCAAACGAAAAAACGATATCAAAAAAATTAAGAGGAAAAAACGAAAAATGAAAAATCGAGTTAAGATTCTTCATTAATAAAAAAAAAAAAAAAAAAAATATATATATATATATATGAGTATGTATGTATGTATGTATGTATGTATGTATATATGTGTATAAATAAACAAGTATACTTAACGTCTGTAAGAATTATTAAAAAATTTTGTAAGAATTATTGAAAAATTTGTGTTGCTACATTAAGAGAAATGTTTAAAGCAATAAGTCGTCCTACGTGCATAGAGTAAAGTACCAACATAATCGGTGTCTACTAATTGTTTTTGCCTTTTTTTTTATACATCCATTGCTATATTATTGCATAAATCTTACACAATACTTTTAATCGTTGCATAAAGAAGTTACGGCTCTTATGCATACATGTACCAAAGTATGTACGCACGTATGTATATATATATATATATGTTTATATATATTTGTATTTTTTTTTCTTTTATACCTTCGGAATTCTCGCTTTGGTAGGAGCTATTGTTTTCATCATCTGAGGGGGTTTCAAAACGAAATATAATGAGAAATGTGTGTGTGCACATATATTATGTAGGTATATAAAACGGACAGGCTACTGCATACACTCTTTTCTAAGTTGTTACTCAGACTATTCTTTTATGCATAAGTAATATGTTAGCCATTTAGTCAATTTTTCTGAATAACAACTTTTTTGCCATAATTTGACTTATTTTTTTGTTATAATTTGACTTAACTTTTCGTCTTAATTTTTTTTTTTTTTTAATACCTTCACCATCCTTAAAAGTAATTTTAGTGTCAGGACATTTTTCGATAAATTCGTCTACCTTACTTTTAAGATAATACGAAATATCATCATTGTCTATGCACCTAAAAATGTGAAAGGCGGTTAAACAATGTTATATTGCACTTTACATAAATTTGATATGTATATTACTTTTTTAAACGAAAGAAAAAAAAAAAAAAAAAAAAAAAAAAAAAAAAAAAAGTATATAAATAAATGAGTGGACAAATAAATAGGTATATAAATAGACGAACGAATAAGCATTACTTATAAAAGTTGGGGCAAAAATACTGAATGTTGGCAAAAATTTTCAAACAGTAAACCGTTACATTCTTGTTTTTGCTATGCACTGTAAACACTTGCAGAATCTTCATTATGTCCTTTTCAATGTTCAGACATTTTTCCTTGTACAATATTATGAGTTTCAATATGATGTCCAACGAACTGCATATCCTCCTAAAAATACAAGCACACGTGAATGATGCGCGTGCCATTGTACGAATATATATGTGATTGTATACATGCACTGTTGTATGAGCGCATGTGCACACATACACCACCGACTTGTTCAATTTGTCCTTTTACTTACTTTTGACTACACGAGGATAGGTTTTTTAAGAGAAGTGCAAAATACACCTTATGGTCAGAAATATAACACAAGCAAATAAGTATCTCTCTCAGTTTCTCTAAAACACACAAAAAGATAATCATATAATAATTATACTCGCACACAGCGATGTAGTGGAAATACTGTAACAGTTTGTACGATGAATGGGTACTATGCAAATAAGGTGTGAAAAATAAAATGTTTGTAATAATGAAAAAAGTTTGAAAAAAAATATGAGAAAAAAATAGAAAAAATATGGGAAAAACATGGGAAAAAAAATTACTTCTTATCTCCGAGGAAGTGGCAGTGCTGTTAATTTTATCAAACGTAAAATTTACCAAAATGATTAAGGTTTGCTCATTTAAGACAGAATAATTGTCTTCAATTGTTTTTAAGATAATTCTAATAAGATTTATGGAGGCACATAAAAGCTCATTGTTGTTTTGATTTCCATTCAAAATGAAAAATGCCCATTTCAGCAGCAAATCCATAAAGCCAGATTTCGAAAATAAGATTGTCTGATTTGAGCTGTTGCTTAGATAATCCTTGAAAAATAATATGCTCCTACGAAAGAGGCAAAGGTGTCCGTATGTCGTGTACAAGTGTATTATACGCGCACACATACATACGCTAGCATGCATACATACGTATATAATGCTAACATACATATATATATGTATATATATATATATATATAGATAGATAGATAGATATAGATATAGATATAGATATAGATATACATATACATATAGATATAGATATACATATACATATAGATATACATATACATATAGATATACATATACATATAGATATACATATAGATATACATATAGATGCATATATACGTGCAAACACAAATGAGGGGAAAGTTCGGAAAACCAGACACATGGTGCTCCTTCCCCTACTTCCGAGTACCACATTTTTATACCTGTTAATCATATTCACATTTTCACTGAACATAAGGGTTGTCAACTCCTGGCTACTAAAGGACTTAAACTCCTTCATTAAATAATTCGAATGAGTGTGGTCCAGATTCTTTTCCCATTTCAGTTTATCGGGTTTTATTTTATAATTCGAAGGAAATTCAATTTTGAGCATTTTATTTTTATTACTAAAAGAACTTAATCTTTTTATACTTCGTGACCTTGACATTGTTGGTGTTGTACTACTAAGATTACTCTCATTATTTGAAAGCCTTTTAATCTGTGTATTATTTGATACTATTATTTTATAAAAAGAGAATTCTTCCTTGTTTGATTTCATTTGGTTTAATATATCATGTAAACATTCTTTCTTATGAACTGATAGTTTTTCATATATATTAAAAAAAATATTTCCTCCATATTTGGAGTAAATGTGATCTAATACAATACTTGATTTTTCCCTGACTTGTTCATTATCATCCATAAAAAGATCTAAGTAAAATTTTAGCACCTTTTTTCTTATAACATTTTCGTTCAATAGGAGTATATGATTTGTGTTGATGTTGTTCATAACGATTAGCATCTTGTTTCGTTTAGAAGGCCGCTTGTTAATGCCGCTAATGAGATGGCTATTACCTCCAACCAGGTCACTCCTGCTACCATTGTTATGACTGTTACTTCCGCCCTCCTTTTTCATATTTCTCAATTTTTCGCTTAACATATAACTGTTTATTTGACTAATAAATTTTGAGATTCCTAAGTTCTTACACATGCAAGTCAGAAGCTTATCTATTTGCTCAACGGTTATATCTGCATCGTCAATTATTTTAACTACAAATTCGAACAAAATGTCGGCATATATATCTGTGTTTTCCCTTAAGGAAAATAAAAGGACGTACAATAATTGCATGCACTTACTTTTATTACTGCTATATATTTTATGCAACATGTTGTGATTAATTAGTATGTCCAGTCTATCGGGGTTTATATAATATTTCCCTATCTTTTCAATCGTGCTTATAATTTTCGAGGTATTATTAGATGTGTTATTTGCGACATTGTTCGGAGCACTTCCCATCCCATTGTTCTGTGAATTGAGTGATATGCATGCCGCTGTGGTGTCTGACGTGGCTCCATTTTCATCCATAATATGGATGACGTACTGTTTAATGATATCACTTATGTTTATCATCTTCTCATCCTCTTCCTCCTCATCTCTTTTGTATTCACTCTGGGTCTGTTCTTTCTTAGTCCTTAATAATTTCGTTCTACTTTCAACTGTACTTTGATCTCTATTCGTAAAGTGTTTAACATTGTCCTCCTGCTCCTCCTCTTTCATTACTAACCTTGTCAACTTTTCTTGATATGTATCCCCTCTAGTGTTATTATAAATCGAAAAGGTGTTAACACTACAATCACCCTCTATTAAGGTATTATTCTGTACCTTCACCAGTGGATCGCTTAATTTCAAGTTAATTTTTGTCAGATCTTCATGAACTCTCTTTTGATCATTGGGGTTGGTTCCATGAAAGGGAGACAAATTATCTCCACTGTAACTTAAGTAGGCATTTTTTTCCTCTACCTCGTAATGATTCGTCTGATAATTCGAATGAATATTCGTTTTAGCATTCACCTGAGTATTCAAATGAGCATCTACCTCGGGCAAATTCGAGTGTATGTTGCCCAGCTGAACTTCCTCCTTTTTTACTTTTTCGACTGCTCTCATATTGACATTATTACTCACGCTGCTGCTGTATTTATTGTCCACATTTCTTACAAACGACCCAAGGGAATTTGCAATAATTCCTTGTTTTTGCACAAACTTATCCACGTCCTCTTTCAATTTAACCACTTGCCTTACATTTTCTGCTATACCTTCTAAATAAGAGAGGACATATTTATCACCAAAATTTTTAGACAATATTTGTAGCATAAGAATAGATGCATTTTTCAAATTTGTATTTTTTGAATCTACAAATTTTTTTAAAAAATAAATAAGATTTTTTATATTTACATTCGAGTTTGTATTTTTAGTTAGAAACACTTTTTGTAATATTTTAATGCACTCTTCACATTTCTTGGCATTTTTCGTGTCACTATTTTTTATGAGTAAATCAATAACCATATTATTGTCAAAATATTGAAAACATTTATATAAAAAATTGAAGCATATAGTTCCATCTTTTTTATCAGTAGCTTTATCCAAATATAAACATATCAGAATTGTTAAAATTTTCGTAAACTGTGTATTATTGTTCAAATGGACAATATTAAAATGGTCACACAAATCAATAAAATCATTAAAAAAGTCGTAAAGAACACTATTCAATTGATTATATTTTCCTTTAAAATCATAACAGTTTTTCTTAATTAAAAGTACCAAATTTTCTAAATTAATACTCATAAAGTTTGCTTCCTCTTTTGCCCATTCACTTAGTAAATGCAAAGCTTCAATTTTGGAAGAATAGCTATTCGATATCAGCAATTTTGTTATATTTTCGGGTAAACATGCTTCAACACTGTCTCGCATTGTGCTTACCATCATGCTATTGTTGGTGTCAGCTCTCGTATTGTTACCCTCTTTATGGGGGGCCTTATCCCCCCATTGCTGCTCCTTTTTGTGCGCATTCAGTGGTACATTCCCCTCACCATTGTTATTATTTCCACTGCGGTGGTTGCTGTTGTCGATCATGTTTCCACTAACGTTACCGCTAACATTACCACTAACATTACCGCTAACATTACCGCTAACATTACCGCTAACATTACCGCTAACATTACCGCTAACATTACCGCTAACATTACAGCTAACATTGTCGCTAACATTTCCACTAGTATTGCCAACGTTGGCACTAACGTTATTCTTTTTAGAGGAAGAGGCACATAAGGCAAATATAGACTTCTTCTTGTTGGAAGGCACGGAAGCGAAAAAGGAGGGATGCACAGTTTCACCATAATTTGCTATAATAAGGGCGTACATTTTAAAGGCGGCATTTCTAATATTAGCAACAGTATCATTTAATAGATGTTTCGAAATTTCAATAATGGAAAGAATATTTTTTTTTTCAATATAATCAAATACTTTTATTAAAAAATCAAGGGTAACCATCCTTGTGTTATTATTTTTATCCTTGAGATTTTTTGACATATCATCAATAAATATGTCTATATTATATATAGCAATAGCTTTAGTTAGACATTCCATACAAGCACTGGATACTTGTTTATTTGAATCCTTTAGTTTTGAACATAAGATAAAAGAAAAATTTTTAACCGTCGTATATATATCTTTTTCAAATTTTTCAATTAATATATGAAGCAATTTTAGTGATGAAACTACAACTGGTAAAGCTGATTCGTTTTTTAGTAATTTTGAAATGATATTTAATATTGTACTAATGTATGCAGTTTTTTTTATTGCATATTTTGATTTTATCTTATCATACAATAAATTAATTGCTTCTACTTTTATTTTCCATGGTAGTAAGTTTTCATTACTAAGAGAAGAATTATTATTTGTACTGTTACTATTTCCACTAGCGCTTTTGTCAATACATCCTTCTAGTACTCTTCTTTCCCATTGCTTTGTACATATTTCTTTAAAAACATCCGTTTCATCAATTAAATTATTTGTGTTCATATCAAATGTATTATTTGAATAATCGTCCATATGATCTCCATTACTTCTCTGATTTATTAAGTAGTTATAAACAGCTGTTGTTTGTCTAACTTCTATATTTTCCTCTTTTTGCAATTCTTTGGTAATGTAATTTTTCTGCTGACTGTTCAGGTCATTTAAAATACTATTCTGAAATTCAACATTTTTTATTTGTGATAACATTTCTATATATAGTAAATAAAAATTTGTTTTCACAGTTTTGTCAAGCATTTCATTAAATTTAAAGCAATATTTATTTATTGTCTTGACACATATAATATTTGCCCTAAATGAGCTTAATAATTTGTACAATAATAACAGAATTGAAGAAATTACTTTTATCTTAACCCCTTTTATATTAGTTACTGATTTATTTGCTTTTAAATATATACCATTTAAATGTTCACATAATAGGGTTAATATATTTGCTGTTGTTTTATCATTGGAACAATACTCAATTATTTTACATATTATATTATATCCATTCTCAAATGATTTATTATTTGTTAATATTTTTTCACATAAAACATTTACTATTTTTGTAAAAGTACAAAATAATTTATTTTTATATTCATTTACAAAAGAATTAATTAACACTTCTTCACTTTCATACTCGTCATTATATTTGTAAAAATATATTTCTTTTATCACATTTAAATAACCCTCTGTCATTTCGGCTGCTTTTATTTGACATATCAAGTTATTGTCAGATAAGTATTTCAATACACAATCTTCATCTTTAAAAATTGTATTTACTATTTCCATTTTTCTGTTAATATCATCATTGGTACTAAAGCACTTTAACACTTCATTGTATCCATGCATACGACATTTTACTTGTGTGTTGTTTATTCTATCCACTAAGTCTATCTTCGACAGGCTTTCGGGGTCATCCTCCGCGTTACCACCATCTCCCTTATCATTTTCGCCACAGTTGCCATTATTATTGCCTCTATTATTGCCATTATTATTGCCTCTATTATTGCCACTATTACTGACACTATCATTTTTGTTGGAATGGTCTCCCTTTAGTGCATTTTCCTTCATCTTTGTAACGTTTTTCTCCACAACACCACCCCCCAATGACCCTTTCGCTAATTCCCTTTGGAGCAACTGCTCAAATATGTCACTACTATTATGCTCGTTATCGTCTTTATTAAAATGACTATTTAAAGCATTCTCTTCACCACTGTCCTTATCTGGCTCTTTATTTTCATTCATTTTTACCGAATCTCTTTTTCTATCTTCTCTAATATGTCTACTGTTATTGCTGCCGTTATTGTTAGCGCCACTATTGTGATTGTAGTTGACTCCCTCATTATAATTCAATTCATCTTTTTTTTTTTTTTTTTCCCTTCCTCTTCTTCCCCATTTCCAGCGTCCCCACGTAAGGGCCCAGTGCGACCATGAACAACACTTTTACCAATTCTTAAAAACTTTCTTTGCTCCATTCATAAGGGAGAAAAAAAAAAAGAAAAAGAAAAAAAAAAAAAAAAA